>NC_091117.1:218926876-218971876 GCF_040183065.1 Periplaneta americana
TACTATACATAGAATACTAGCCTATATGTTGAAAACATTAAGGAAATACATAGCAATTGCAGAAATTTCAAACAAATTTTGTAAATTAATTACTGTTTATTGGAAAATATATTTCATTGATAACATTAAAGAGGCATAATGAACAGCAAGAATTCATTACGTTCATGCCAGAAATTATTTCGCCAAGACTGAAAGAAAAATAAAAAATATGTGTTTTAATTGCATCTATACTTAATTCATGTATTTAAAAAAGGTTTGCCTCCCCCTTAGTGAGAATTTTAGAAACATAACACTGATTTTACGACACAGGTACTCCTTGTCAGTCATATATTTATTTTACGTACATATACGGAAAAAAAACAAACAAACAAACAAACAAAAGAAATATGACAGTTGGAATCAAAGAATAACAATGTACAAACAGTTTTAAATACGCTTTTATATTTACATTATGAGAAGATAGCGTTTTTAAAGCTGCTAATTTTTGTATTTTTAAACATATATAAAGAATACAAACGCTTTTGTTTTTAGAAGTGAAGAAGAAAAAACGCTCTGAAATAGATGTTTTTGCAATTTCTCAAGTGTTATGTTCTATCCCGTATTATGGGATCAGTGAATTAGATTCTAAAGAGAATAAACAAAGAAATAACAGTTATATTGCATCAGAGCTGGATAAGAAACGTGAGATCGGAGACAATTTAAAAAACTCGTATCACAAAAGTCCACCCAGTATTTCTACACGGCTCTGTAAGATAGACTGGGAGTAGCAGGAAATGAAAATTCAATGAGGTGGAGAAAGTGTAAGTATTAAGACGCTATATGACTGTCACTATAGTCGATAAATCGATGGTGTTCGGGTGAAGGGGGTAATGTTATTTTCTGTACAAATAGAGTTTTATTTCCCAGATGAATACATAAATTATACTCTACAATTGGGTGTGCAAAAAAACAAAATAGTACTTGCATTTGATGTGTTTTATTTGTGTAGAAAATTATTTGCAAGAAGATTCCGAAGTTCAATTTTCATTTATATGACAACTCATTTTAGGACTTACCTTCATTTACCCAAACACCATAGAAATATCCACCTCTGTGGAGTAACCGTTAGCATGTCTAACCGTAAAACGAGAGGGCCTGGGTTGAAATCCTGAATGGGACAAGTTGCTGGTTGAGGTTTTGTACAGTAGTAGCAAAAAAACCGGACCAACCCTTGTAGCTGATTTCAGAGCCTTGTTCACTCCAGAGCTACGATAGACTTGTAAATAAGACTTTCGTGGTTCGAATCCTACCTGGGAAGGAAACTTTTTTTTGTTCCTTATTCAAATTTATTCCCAATACTTTTCGATTGCAGCGATATTTTACTGCCTAATTAACTTATTATTCCAAGAACATGAATTTTACCAGATTATTTTCTAATGGCTTTCGAAATGGGCTACGTCAGCAGTCGAAACTACAACAGTTTCAATAGATTACTCGCTATCTTGTGAATGCGGGCGTGGCATGCACAGTGGCTCATTTCGGGGACTTTGATTATTCCGTCGGTCCGTTTTTTTTTTTTGCCACTACTGTACAAGAAACCAGCCAGAACTTCTGGACACTTAAATAACAAACCCATGAATAAAGACGGTAAAATAAAAATTAATACAAGTATCGTGAGATCAAACCTTGCTTATCTCGTGCTGAAAATAAAGGCAATAAAGAAATCATTAAATCGGTGGAAATGGAAACGCTAAGAGGGATTAATGACGTCAACCTTCTTGAAAGCGGTATGGCATAGTTGCGCCCCGCGGTCAATTGGGAGGTCTAAGCATGGCATAGTTGCGCCCCGAAGAACTCAGGTACAAGAATTGGCATGGCATAATTGCGCCCCGAAGAACTCAGGTACAAGAATGGGCATGGCATAATTGCGCCACAGTCTAGTATATACAGTCGCGAAGCTCAATACGTAGTAAATATGCAAACATTAGATAGTTGCTCACCACTAGGATCGCTAATATCGCCTCATTACAGGCAATGCAAAATAGTACCGTCACAGTCTATTGTTTCTAGCACCCTTAAAACTCAAGCTTCGTGACTGTATATAGTAGACTGTGGTTGCGTCCTATGGGCATAGTACACACGAAAGTGATTGTCATAAAATAAATAAATTACTTAAAAATATTATAGTTGTAGCTGCATTGAAATCAAGTATCATAATGGAGAGGGCATAGTACACACGGAAGTGATTGCCATAAAATACGGTACAGGGTTTCGCAAATCGAAACTTAAAACCATTGTGAATTATTAACTCTTTAACCTTTTCACTAACATAACATTCATTTTAAATTAACCTCACTATACGCCAATGCTGGTGTGGAAATCACTAATAAAATGTCAAGACTGCTAAGGCCCCATATTCCAACGCCTCACTCTTTTGAATATGCCAGTTAGTAAAGTTCTGCTAACTTCATGGTGTTCATTTTAACGGTAGGCTATCAATAATCACTGCATAAACAGTAGAAAAACAGTTAATAAACTACTGCCAACTTCATGGTGTTCATTTTAACGGTAGGCTATTGATAATCACTGCATAAACAGTAGAAAAACAGTTAATAAAGTACTGCTTACTTCATGGTGTTCATTTTAACGGTAGGCTATCAATAATCACTGCATAAATAGTAGAAAAACAGTTAATAAAGTACTGCTAACTTCATGGTGTTCATTTTAACGGTAGGCTATCAATAATCACTGCATAAACAGTAGAAAAACAGTTAATAAAGTTCTGCCAACTTCATGGTGTTCATTTTAACGGTAGGCTATCAATAATCACTGCATAAACAGTAGAAAAACAGCTAATAAAGTACTGCTAACTTCATGGTGTTCATTTTAACGGTAGGCTATCAATAATCACTGCATAAACAGTAGAAAAAGTTAATAAAGTACTGCCAACTTCATGGTGTTTATTTTAACGGTAGGCTATCAATAATCACTGCATAAACAGTAGAAAAACAGTTAATAAATTACTGCCAACTTCATGGTGTTCATTTTAACAGTATCAATAATGAATATTAATTCGAATAAGAAATCAATAAGGTTGGTTGATTACGAGGCTCGATTTCCCTTAATGCCTTTTCTCTACCTGATGGGAACGGGGCGCAACTATGACCACAAAACAGGGACCCTTTTTTATCTGCTGCATCTTACCTGACCGTGGGGCGCAACTATGCTCTGCCACTTGAAAGACAAACCAATGCATCGGTTAAAGAGATTTTTGAAGTACGATATGTTACTCTTTGTTTTAAAAATGGGAGAAAGCAATGGAGATGGCATGTTTTAAGAATGGATGTGGAGAAAATCTGTAGGAAGGTATGGAGACATCCTGGATAAATACAACCGGTATACTGGGGACAGAACATCTAGAAGCTTGGAGACGGTTACTTTTACTGTCCGACCACCCCCTCCTCCCGCACTAGCAGGTATACGGTACCATTCAGCTGCAAAACATTTTCTGAACAGACGTTATTGTATTGTGAGAGCGCAGCTGGATCAGTGAAAGTAGATGGTCAACGTTTTCAGTTTGTAGTGCAACGAACAATTCTGCTGTGTGTGGGATCTTCTTTAGTGACGTCACTAAAGCCTCTAGTTGTTCTGTCTCCGGTATACAACCGCTCAAGAAATAGGCACAAAGACAGTAACATTATCCAGTGAAAACATTCCGTAGGAAAAAACAAATAATCTCTTTAAAATTTTACATTTTATTGCTTGTTTTACGATGCTTTATCAACTCCTACGGTTATCTAGCGTCTGAATGAAATGATGGTGACTATTTAATTTAAATGACGTCATTCCATTTTCGACCAATCAAGTGTAATGAAATTTTGAATTCCAACCAATCACAGTCACACTTTTCGATAATTTTTGCAGCTAGATTTATCGCTATCAATTTATCACATGGTCGTTCTTTTGTTTAGTCGTTGTCGCCAACTGTTTCCCCGTGTATTGATGATCATGAATACATTAAGATGCAACTCCACGGTTAAACTTTTCTTTCAACTTTAAAGCAATGAATGCAAGATTGATATTTAATATTAATTAATATATTTACGCAGTGAAGACGACGTTCAAAACGGCGCACCATGTAGACACAAAGTCTTCATGCATCTTAATTGAACGTACCTTTAAATTGATTCTTTCAATATTCTTCCCAGATTGCACGCACACGCGATTGGAATATTGAACTGTGTAGATGCAGCTTTAGTTCCGTTACACACTCTAGCGAGAATGCGTTTGTCGAGCTATAAAAAATGCTTTCGTATAGCACTGATTGTAACGGTCGAAATAAGACACAGCTGACATTGGTCCTGCTCCCACAGGTAACATAACCGCATTGTTTAACATTCTATTCAAAACATAACAACGCAGTGAAATAAATTATCTCAATTGAAATTAAATGAGTAATTAATTTTTTATTGGTTATTTAACGACGCTGTATCAACTACGAGGTTACTTAGCGTCGATGAGTTTTGTTGATAGCGAGATGGTATTTAGCGAGATGAGGCCGAGGATAGATAGATTACCTGGCATTCGTCTTACGGTTGGGGAAAACCTCGGAAAAAACCCAACCAGGTAATCAGCCCAAGCGGGGGTTGAACCCGCGCCCGAGCGCAACTTCAGACCGGCAGGCAAGCGCTTTAACCGATTGAGCCACGCCGATGGCTTTGAATAATGAAATAAAAGTACATAATTGCAGTACAATAAATTAAATCCAGGCAATTAAAACTGTTTAAAAACTTTTTGTTGTCTCCCTTAGGCGCAAAGTTATATGTAGTGGGTAATTATACATGTTTAATTGCATATATTAATTATCAACAATTTATTTTAAATTAAATGTATCCAATATAAACTAACACTTTAGGATATTAAGCTATTAATGTAACATTTTTATAGGCCCATCACCACGGTTTAATAAACAGTTTGTTCGCTTCCCAACCAAGCGTACCATGGTTCATTTCCGGACTTGGACGAAAATTCATCTCCTTTTAACGCGACTGGGTTTTTGTTCCTTGTACTATAATTGTCCTGTGATTTCTCCGCGGTGGCATTCTACTGACCACACCGTTAAGGGAATTGAGAGAGTTTATAATGTTGCTCGAAAGTATTAACCCTACAGATAAGCACAAATGAACTAATCTTTATAAATGAATAATAATCAAAATAAGTTGCATTAAGTTTTACTCTTACGGGACTCATTACATTCCTTAAGTATTTGCACAACAGCTCCATAATCTTCACTTCTGGTTAAAATAAATCGGAATATATATTTTTTCGTCTAATGGCAGATACTGTCATCCTCTGAGGAGTTTAGTGCTGAGAGGAATGCGGTTCCGACTAGTCTAGCGCGGTACTGGAGTGGGAGGGGACAGTGACAGCGGCAGTCTGGAAGGAGTACAATCATACTGAAAACATTCGCCCAATTTACGAGAAAAGTATGTCTATTAGTTTTCTGACGTAATTTTAGACATACAACCATTCGTACTTACGTGTTCAGAGAAGGAAAACATTGTAGAAAATTTTATTTATTTATTTACTTATTATTTATTTATTTATTTATTTATTTATTTATTTATTTATTTATTCTGGTGAAGTTAAGGCCATCACACCACCAGAAATACAAATACAATAAAATAAATAAAAAGAAAAATCATAATAAAACTACAATAATATAAATGAAAAGAAGAATCATACTATAAAATTTAGTAATTAGTAGAATTGAATTAAATTTGTAAAGTAATCAATTTAAATATACTGTACTGCTGAACTCACGTGAGAAGTAAAACTACTTGATTTGTATTTTAAGATATCACGAACAAATGATTTTCGCATGACATTACAGGAATCTGTTTTTCACGATACCAATCACACATATTCTAAAATTCCAATAGAATAAAACCAAAAACTTTTCCACAGCATGTTTCCTTCAAAATAACTATATTGAAATATTGAATATGAGTAATTCATATAATATTAACATAGCTATCATCAGGGAGATGTTTGAGCAAAAACTGCAAAAATATCTATATATATATATATATATATATATATATATATATATATATATATATATATATAATTTGAATTGGTAATCGAAATTACGGGAAAACGGCTGAACGGATTTTAATAAATGGCCACTCATTTTGAAGCTTGGAACCCAAAGTTTTTCGGAAAAGTAGTAGTTTTCAGTGAAATGTCAATTTTCCTATATAATTTTCCTATTTTCCAAAATCCATCTGTTGTCAGTTTTGAGAACTAATTTTATTCGATCACTGCCGACTTGATTGAATTTCAGAACAAAACACATACTACAATAAACAATAGGCTATTACACGAAGGCCATGACCTGCAGGATTGCCGACATATTTAGAGCTCAATTCAATTTGTTATTAAAAACTGATTCTGCAGTGTATAATTTTCTGAGTACAGCTGTGTATTGGATATTCAAATCTACGAAACTTGAGGTGGTTTGATGACATTATTACCATTAGAAATTAAATATTATTATAGTTAATATCATGATGCGTCAATTTTTCATTCATTTTACATAATATTGATGCTATAGTGATGATATGAAAGTGAAACGTTTTGAGGTTATGTAAGTAAATGTAGAGAATATCTTAATTTAGATCTTCATTTCTATAATTTACTGAGTGGCTGCTATATATAACTACAAAACTTAAGATAATAATATTGTTATTAAAAATAAATAATGTTTATACTTATTAACCCAATGGGGTTGGGTCTTTTTCATATACTTAATGACGGTGTAGTGTAGATATTGATATGTGTCATTGTCTTCAGTATTGGCTCGAGAGAGCGCAAAAATTACAGTTCGTAAGGAAATATAAAAAGGTATTACTTACTGATAAAATAAGAGGCCTAGAAAATTTTGTAGTCTCCAGATCATTTCAGCAAGATCTACATGCAGCAGCTATACGAAAATGCTATTCTTCGAAAGCTTAGCAAACCTGACATTTTTTTTAACTTTTGCCTACAATCCACAATGACCTGAAATAGCTACTGCTATCGTCCTGATACTTGGTTTTCGCGTTGAAACTCAAAAACTGAAGTTGGATAGGTTCAAGAAAAAGTATTTGGCCTAAAAAAATCCATTGAGAGGAGGGAGTATGTTTCATTATCATGGAAGTAAATAACTATAAAAAAGACAAGTATTCTTCATTGAAAATAAATGTGAAAAATTTTTATTTGAACGTCTAACGAACTTAGTTTGCAGCAGCATTTGCTGCACAAGCCACTAGTATTTAATATATTAATAACAAAACCATATAGACCTAGGTAAACAATATGTATATGAAATATTCACACACTACTACAAACTGAAGACTGCATATTTTTTGACGATTAATACTTCCCACTCCGCTCGGCTCGGCTTAGCTGTAGCAAGAAAAGAATCTAGCTGCAATCCCCCGCCCGCACCGATAGCAAGAATATCTCAGGTCCCAGCGCTAAACTCGTCGGAGGAAGACAGTACTTGGCTGTTCGTCATTCACCCATATAAGCGAGTTATGTAGAACAATTTACCGACAGCATCGTTGTCCAGTGTATGCCCATAGGAGGCTACTTTACACACGTGACGTGACGTGAAGTAAGATGGAGATATTTTCGTATTTTGTAAATTCCGCCAAAATATTTTGTTATCCTATAACTGGATGTGTGAACTCCGTCAAGAAGTTTTTGGGTAAGATAATTTTTCCATGGTAGAAATAAAATTAATGATGTGAAATATTTTACATATGCGCCCTTGGTTTCAGCCGATGGTGAACGCAGTTTTTCCGCATACAAGGTTACACTATCAGACACTGGCGGTCATTTTCATTTGAAACTTTGAAAATGAATGTTGTTGTTCATTGCAGCAGGAACCGAAATTAAGCGAACAAAATGCAAGAAAAGTACGAAACGGAATAGATGTGATAAATAAATTAATGTAACAGTTAAATATAGTGAAAGCAAAATTGTACGCCATATACATTTTCGGCATTCTTAAACTGTAATGCAAAACTCTAAATATAAAAAAACATCTTTTCAGGCTTATGCTTTACAATATTTGTGACAATTTAAGTATGATTTGCAACAATTATTCTCAACCTCGCCAGCATTTTAGACCTTTCCGATATTAACCCTTATATACAATGATTGTATTGTCTTGATTTTATAACACGCAATAATCGTATACAAAACACGGAACGTGCTTGCTTAGGCGTGTGTCAAATTCGCTTTCGCTGCCTGTACTTGAAACACGTCGACTACATTCTGTCCGGGGTGCCGTAAGTTCATTTCAGACTAATACAAATACGCCGATGTCAGGCCTAGTGATTACACATAAAGAAATCTTTTCGCTTTTCCAAATTTATTTTAAACTAGACGTAACCGTGCGCTCCGCTGCACCTGTTAGAAATGAATATAAAGTAATTACACAATTAAAATAGGACGTTTGATCCAGGGAACATTCGTGTTTGATAGAAGGATAAATCGTTTAATATGTTACTTAATTTAAATTGTATTTAAATAATTAAAATGCGATCATTTTGGTCCAGAGAGCACTCATTTGGTGCAATGACAATTCCTTTAACATGTTTCTTATTTGTTATTACATGCAACCATAGGTTAATAAAACATTGACATATTATTTAGTTTTAATGTGTATACTTTATATTACTTGCTATATGTTTCCATTGAATTATGGTAATAACTTAATTTTAACCCTTGTTTTCTACGTCTCCAGTAAATGGCGCTTGGTCCACTATGGTTCTGAAACCTTCAAGTAACTTAAATAGAGATACAGCATAAACAGTGATATGTAATTATATTTCTTTCTTTCGAAAATGTAAGAATTCACGATCTCCTATGTACCATTGCAATGGAATGAATAAATGTGTTTTTTCTTCCAACTCAAAAGTTTTATATTTTGCACATGGGAATTACTGCAGGAACAACAACGCTATAATAGAATAACACTTATCGGAAATCATTTTCAAAGAAATTTTTGTTATGTAACATTTTTCACAAAAAGCAATAAAAAGCGAGATATTTCGATTTTTTTAATTCAGGCCCCTTTAAATAAAGTATTTTGAATGCCCTATAGCCTCAAATCTAAGTTACAACGAACTTAATTTATATTTCAATTTTCATCGAAATCCGTTCAGCCATTATCGCGTGAAAAGGTAACAAACATTCAGACAGAGAGACAGAAATACAAACAAAAATTTCAAAAAAGGGATTTTCGGTCTCATGATGAATAATTCATTATAGCTACGTGTTAACACCAATTATTTTTGGAAAAGCGAAAATTACCGGAAAAATGTTGGCTACTGACTTATTAGTATATATTATATTATATTATATTATATTATATGATATGATATGATATTATATTATATTATATTATATTATATTATATTATATTATATTATATTATATTATATTATATTATATTATATTATGTTCTATAGTATCCCAGGTGGCCCGGGTTCGAATCCCGATCGGAGCAAGTTACCTGGTTGAGGTTTTTTCCGGGGTTTTCCCTCAACCCAATACGAGCAAATGTTGGGTAACTTTTGGTGCTGGACCCCAGACTCATTTCACCGGCATTATCACCTTCATATCATTCAGACGCTAAATAACCCAGTTGTTGGTACAGCGTCGTAAAATAACCCAATAAAATAAAATAGTGTGTTGATAATGGATATACTCCGATGAGTAAGTTTTTAATTTATTGTGGGGGCTCTTGAATCTCAGGAGGAACAAATTTTACAACAGCGCAACATAATCTGCTTGGCTCATTACCCAATTTTTTGTATTGCATTTAATGCATATATTTTTTATGTATTTAACTTATTAATAGCTTTCGATTGTTGTTGTCCAAGGCCCCTTATAGACGAAGTCATTTGTTTTCATTTCATTACACCGCCTTAGATGGCGTTGTATTTTAATTTTAAAACTCATTTATCTCATTAAATATCAGTCCTATCAAAATTTTGCAAGGGATGAAACGTATCGGAAATCATTGTTGAAGAAACTTTCGTTATGTAATATATTTCACAAAAATCAATAATAAGCGAGATATTTCGATTTATTTAATCCAGACCCCCTTATAACCCCCCTTTTAAATAATGTATTTTGAATGCCATATAGCCTAAAATCTAAGTTACAACGAACTTAATTTATATTCCAATTTTCATCGAAATCCGCTTAGCAATTATTGCGTGAAAAGGTAACAAACATACCGACAGACAGACAGACATACAAACAAAAATTTCAAAAAAAGCGATTTTCGGTTTCAGGATGGTTAATGTTAACACCAATTATTTTTGGAAAATCGAAAATTACCAGAAAAAATTTGGCTACAGTTTTATTATTAGTATAGATTAGGAACCAACTGAAATGTATAGAAAGTATGTGGAAACACACATGAGGTGATATAGCTTAATTATGTCCCTACAGACTTTTGTATAAAAGTATTTAGATGCAAATTGTAATTGGAAATAACAGGGTCATGTAAAACATCTCACGGTATGATTATTTTCTAAAGAAATTGTGGATAAGTAAGTATGTAGGTATAATGTGGTCTTCATCGACAAAGACGCAAGTTAAAACAACCGAATGTTTATCGAAATTTAAAATCCGCATTAGGTAGCTCTTTCTCCCTGGGAATAAAAGTCTGCAGCTTCCATTCTTTCTACTAATGTCCGTAGCCAGCATGTTGTAAGGCTTTTTATTGCTAGTCTCTTTTTTTTTTTTTTTTTTTGCCTTTTTTACATTCAGTTCCCCGTTTGTGCTTATAGTCAGTGGCTTTAAGATTCCCTAGATACCAGAAAGCAATGGTTCTGCATAAAAATTTCTTTCCCTTTTATGGGTTCCATGTCTCTTTTAGGTATTTATCTCATTGTTTAATGCGGAAACAAAGGATGAAGATAGAAGACGCCGTCTCTCTCGCAACTCTAGCTTTGCACATGCGGGTCCCTGTGAGGTAGATTGCCCGCACTGCTTTTGACATCTCCCCTTCTTGGCTTCGTAACTCTTCAGCAGTGCCCTGGCCAATTCTGCTTTTAAATTAGGAGCGAGTTCTCTGTTTACGAGGGAATTCAAAATTAGGTTTACAACTTCTCCCAAAATAAGGTTTGCGATGTCGTCTAGCTATTACTTCACAAGACTCGAGCTTAGTTAACGGTCAAATTCTAAATTGTATCTTAGGGAAACTTGTCTTGGTCATTGTATTTACTAATTCCGGAATTAACTTAAATGAAGGACGTTATATCATTATTTACATCACGTACTAAGCTTCCTGATCTAAGTACGTACTAAGGGGGGGTTGTATAAACTCTACTACGTTCGCTATGTTAAATGCATGTATGTATGTGTATTTATTCACACTGCAAATGGGTATATACCCGGTGGCAGTGGTAACTAATTACACTCAATAACGACAATTAATAATCAGCTTCTTGTCTATGCGGAAGACGTGAATATGTTAGGAGAAAATAAACAAACGATTAGGGAAAACACGGAAATTTTACTTGAAGCAAGTAAAGCGATCGGTTTGGAAGTAAATCCCGAAAAGACAAAGTATATGATTATGTGTCGTAACCTGAATATTGTACGAAATGGAAATATAAAAATTGGAGATTTATCCTTCGAAGAGGTGGAAAAATTCAAATATCTTGGAGCAACAGTAACAAATACAAATGACACTCGGGAGGATATTAAACGCAGGATAAATATGAGAAATGGGTGTTATTATTCGGTTGAGAAGCTCTTATCATCTAGTCTGCTGTCCAAAAATCTGAAAATTAGAAGTTATAAAACAGTTATATTACCGGTTGTTCTTTACGGTTGTGAAACTTGGACTCTCACGTTGAGAGAGGAACATAGATTAAGGGTGTTTGAGAATAAGGTTCTCAGGAAAATATTTGGGGCTAGGAGGGATGAAGTTACAGAAGAATGGACAAAGTTACACAACACAGAACTGCACGCATTGTATTCTTCACCTGACATAATTAGGAACATTAAATCTAGACGTTTGAGATGGGCAGGGTATGTAGCACGTATGGGCGAATCCAGAAATGCATATAGAGTGTTAGTTAGGAGACCGGAGGGAAATAGACCTTTGGGGAGGCCGAGACGTAGATGGGAAGATAATATAAAAATTGATTTGAGGGAGGTGGGATATGATGATAGAGAATGGATTAATCTTGCTCAGGATAGGGACCGATGGCGGGCTTATGTGAGGGCGGCAATGAACCTCCGGGTTCCTTAAAAGCCAGTAAGTAAGTAAGTAAGTGAGTAAGTAAGTAAGTAAGTAAGTACGTAAGTAAGTAAATAATAATAATAACAATAACAATAATAATAATAATAATAATGATAATAATAATAATGTTATGAATTAAATAAAATTGTATGTAATTTTTTCTACTTTATTATTTTATGTATACTTAAATATTTTAGAGATGCAAAAATGTATTATTTTAAGGGATCTACTCACTTATCCCGTGGCTAGAAAGTTAGCTTAAACGGCCAGACATTTTTCGGTCAGATATCTCTGGACGTCAATGTATACTGGCGTTCAAATATATCTCACCTAAAATTTTTTGATCCTGTAAGCGAACTTTCTAACCACGGATAATTCAGAACCAATGATATAAAAAATTGACAAACTTTGAAATAGTTCCGCTAGTTCTCGATAGATGACACTTTCATTCATACGGGTAAAAATGTATTAGAGAAAATGATGTTATAGATTAAGTGTAAATTATTCTCATAATTGACAGTATCAGCTGTTTCACGCTAAATCTAGTGCTTTTTAAATTTATTTATTTATTTATTTATTTATTTTTGTATTTATTTATTTGTGTTTATTTAATTATTTATTTTTATTTATTTATTTATTATTTATACATTTATTTGTTTCTTTATTTATTTATTTTTGTATTTATTTTTATTTAATTATTTATTTATTTATTTATACATTTTTTATTTATTTATTTATTTATTTATTTATTTTTGTATTTATTTTATTATTTTTTATTTTTATTTATTTATTTATATTTATTTATTTATTTTTATTTATTTATTAATGTTTATTTATTTTTATTTTTTATTGTGATTTATTTAATTATGTATTTAGTTTTATATATTCATTTATTTATTTTTATATATTTATTTATTTATATATATATTTATACATTTATTTATTTATTTTTATTTATTTATTTATTTATTTTTACGTATTTATTTAATTATACATTTATTTATACATTCACTTATTTATACATTTATATGTTTATTTATTTATTTATACATTTATTTATTTTTATTTATTTATTTATGTATTTATTTATTTGGTTATATATTTTTTATTTATTTATTATTTTTGTACTTATTTATTTATTTATACATTTATTTTTATCTATTTATGTATTTATTTATTTATACATTTATTTTTATTTATTAATACATTTATTTTTATTTATTTATTTATTTTTGTATTTATTTATTTACACTTTGATTTATTTATACATTTATTTATTTATTTATTTATTTATTTATTTATTTATTTATTTATACATTTATTTATTTTTATTTGCTTATTTATTTATTTATTTTTATTTAGTTATTTATTTATTTAACCTGGTATAGATAAGGCCATCAGGCCTTCTCTTCCCCTCTACCACGGGATTGCAACTACAAAATATTAAATAAATACTCAGAGGGAGGTAAAATTTTGAGTACTATAACGTGGGTATATTTATGTACTATTGGCAACACTGGCTCTTAACTGCGCCATCTATTTATACAAGCCACACTTTCACGAAAAAAGTATAAATCATTATCAATTAATAGGGTTCAGGTATCTTTGAACGATAGTATACATTGGGATTTTCGGAAGGAAGTATTTTAAGGGTCAGTAAATGTAAGCGTCATCTTAAGATAACACTTTCTTAATCTTATCAGCAGGGAAAGGATTTATATGTAAATACATATTTACTTATAAAGCTAATATAATTTATATTTTGCATTATCTTTATGTTTCACAATGTGTAGGGTTGAAAAATCCTACTTTTATTTTCCATATTTTTCCATATTTTAGAGTTTAGTACATATTTTCGTTAATTTCCATATATTTTCCATATTTCATATAAAACAGTCCATATTATATTAGGTTTAACAATAAAACAAAACAAAATTCCATTAACTTTTAAAAATACATTTCAACAATAGAGATTTAAACACATGTTCAGTAATCCCTTTAACATCAGAGTTATTTGAAAATTAGCAGTCCTATCAACAATGGGAAAGTAAGTTACAAAACTGTATTAATTTAATTTAAAATTTTTAACAGACTTCAGTTGTGCAGCTCAACAGTTAAATGCCAGTCAGAGTACACATAGGTTCAGTTTTGTAAATCATACTATAAAGACGGTAAATATGCCAAAAGTACGTCATTCAGTCAATTTAAAATCAAAACTAACAAGTTACATTTCAGAATTTAAAGAAGATGGTTTATCAACTGACAATAAAATATTATTTTGTAATTTGTGTCAGTGTGCAGTATCATCTACACAAAAGTTCCTGGTGCAACAACACATTACAACTAGTAAACATCAGGCCAACAAACAACTAAATTCCAAGCAGAGACAATTGTTTTTAACACAACCAACAACATCGAATGTAAGATCTGAGTTTAACATCGACCTGTGCCGTTCTCTCATCTCTGCTGATATTCCTCTCTACAAACTAAAGAATAAGGTCTTCAGGGAATTCCTTGAAAAATATACTCAACATACAATCCCGGATGAGTCAACACTTAGGAAGACGTATGCTCCATCCATCTACGATGAGACAATACAGAAGATAAGAAATGAAATTAAAGATAGTTCAATTTGGGTTTCCATTGATGAGACTCCCGACAAAGAAGGTAGACTTGTTGGTAATGTAGTTATCGGTTTGTTAAGTGAACAATATTCTGAACGAATTCTTTTACATTGTGATGTTCTAGAAAAGTGCAATAACAAAACTATAGTTAAACTGTTCAACGAAGCTATGGGTATCCTGTGGCCAAAGGGTATTATGTACGATAATGTGTTATTCTTTATTAGCGATGCTGCCCCTTATATGGTCAAAGCTGGACAAGCATTATCTGTTGTATATCCTAAATTGACTCATTTTACTTGTGTGGCGCATGCATTTCATCGTGTGGCAGAAGTGGTCAGAGACAATTTCCCTAAAGTAGATTTGTTGATTTCATCAGTGAAAAAAGTATTTCTCAAAGCTCCCAGTAGAGTTAACGTGTTGAAAGAAATGTACCCTGAAATTCCATTGCCACCAAAGCCAATTTTAACTAGATGGGGTACATGGCTAGAAGCAGTTGAATATTATGCCGAACATATAGACTCTATTAACAATGTTCTCCTTGCATTGGACTCTGAAGATGCAGTCTCAATTGATACTGCGAAAACAGTTACCTGTGACATAAGTGTGAAGAATGACTTAGCTCACATTCAGCATACATTTTCATGCATCATAAAAACGCTCAAAAGTCTCCAAAATAGGCACCTTTCACTATCTGAAAGTTTTGAAATTATAAATAGTACTGTGGAACAACTGAATCGTGGTAGAGGTAAAGTTGCAGATGCAGTAAGAGCTAAGGTGGACACTGTACTTTCAAAAAACCCTGGATATGAAGAACTACAAAAGGTTGTTGCTGTGATGAGTGGTG
This sequence comes from Periplaneta americana, assembly GCF_040183065.1. Classification (NCBI taxonomy): domain Eukaryota; kingdom Metazoa; phylum Arthropoda; class Insecta; order Blattodea; family Blattidae; genus Periplaneta; species Periplaneta americana. The sequence continues at coordinate 218,942,643 of NC_091117.1, forward strand.
AATCAACAGTGAAGATTAACTTGGACTTATCCCCAGCAGACATTGTGAAATTGAATTATGTACCAGTTACTTCTTGTGACGTCGAACGCTCTTTTAGTCAGTATAAATCTATCCTCAGAGACAATAGAAGAAGATTCACTTTTCAGCACTTGAAAGAAATGTTTGTAACCTATTGTTATGGTAACAGACAATAAAAATTGTGTTTTGTTGAAACTACATTGGAAGATAAGGTACGTCCATTATATTTTTTGTTTAGTTTGATTAAAATGTACCAATATTTAACGTACATAGTCATTTTTTTATAATTTTAAGTCCATATTTAATTCCATATTTTGGTAAAAATCCATATTTAATTCCATATTTTGGTAAAAATAACTACATATATATTTACATATTTCATATATTTTTAGTCCATATAAATCCGTTCCCTGCTTATCAGTAATCTTTTCATATTAATGGAACTCTCGTTCACATGTTATACTGTAATGGATTATAATTCTGTAGTTCTCTGTTTCCAACGTATTCGCTACACAGTAGAGTTTGTGAGCAAACTTCAGTTCGGAATAGAAGTCACTTTTTCATGCGAAGTTGCGTCGCATACAGGAAGTTCTACAAAATACTATAGCTGCCGGAATTTTGAAGGACGAAATTTACATGTGGCATTCCTCTTCCTTCCTCCCAGTGGCGCCATGTGCATGAACAAGCGCCGATCGCAGCTAGCGACATCTGCTTTTGAAACTCGATAGAAAGGGACAGATGGTGAACGTAAAACTCGCCTATGTGATATTCATGATTAAAATAAACACCTCGCTCTAATAATCAGCATTGTCGAGCATAAAATAGTGCACAGTGACAGCTAATATTTACCACTCAATAATACAATAGTAATACACGTTACAAGAGCGGTATGTTGACGTTTTCATGGCCGAGGAAAAGATTGAAAAAGCGAAACGTAGTTGAGCTTTTTTAATTTCCGAGAACTTGAAAACAAACATACCCCTCGTGTATCGTACATTATTTTGTGCGAAGATCGTTTATTACATACCTGAAAGACGAATTTCTAATTAGTTGCAATGAAATCTCCATCTTGGTGTCTGTTTAATGACGGCAACTTCGGAAAACCAAAATATCTATCTTCAACATTGTTGCTTTAAAATGTTTTCTGTGTTTACTATACTTCAGCAGGTCGTGATATACGTTTTTTTTTTCCCCCAGTCTATAAATGCGAACTTAAAACAAATGGTAAGGTTATGTAATGATTTATTTTTCATTTTAATATTTTAACAATATTATTTATATAACATATTGCAGTAACAACATCGGCATCTGGAATCTTGTTGATTTTTTCACGGCTTCCTTAATGTTACTTGTATCAGGAATGCAATAAGTTTCGTGGAGTAGTAGACTTTACTTAATTTTTGCAAATATTTAAAAACAATAATTAACATTGCAATTTAGGTGAAATTGCAGTGGTAAGTTTCCAATTTATAATTATTACTATGTTAAACGTCTCTAAAAATAATATGTTAAAAGCCTAAAGCAGTAAAATGAATGTCGTGCTTAAGCGCTAAGAAGAGGGAAATTGTTGTGTGTGTTACGTTGGGAATACTGAATGTGGTATTTCACACTTACCGCGTATTGGTTCTGTGCGGAAAACAAGCAAATATGCACGATCTCGCACAAACAAATTTAAACAATTCACAACTGTCATAGTGAAGTTTAAAATTATCCAATTTCTTTTCCCATACTACAATGAAGCTGTGTGAGCTATTCCATCTCAAATCGACCGAAATATAGAGAAAATTGACATTACAATTTCTAAATGCAATGAAACTTTTTTTGTACGTAGAGAACTGTGATACAATGCTGTGTGCAAAGTTTGAGGCATCAGAACTTCATAGTGTTTAAATTAAAAATATTTAAATTTATCGTATTTTCATAAAATTAACAACTTTAAACTGTTGTAGATCCGAAACCCTTCCACCCAATGATCAAAATCATGTTTTATTTTGATGCTGAGAAATTATAGTTTATATTGACATATAAACAGATTTTATTACTTTTTATGGAAATGGAGAAATTTACATTTTTCCTCATTAAGGCGACTTTGGCCACGAAAAAATATCTTTAAAATATATAGTTTGATTCCGCATTGAAAGTACAAATAAACATATATTTTTTACTGGCGCACCGTTGATAAGCAAGTATTGAAAATATCAAATAAAGAAAATAAATAGTACGCGCGTGAACTAACCAGCTGACAGTGAGACGGGAGCTAGCCGAGACAAGCAAAGCCAGGAGACAGACACGTGATGTGTCGTCTAGCAGTCATGGCTGTGCTAGCTTCATCACAGGTTTTCATACACAAAGGAGTAAAATGACGCCCAACGCTCGCTTATCTTCAGCTCTCGGCCAGTGCGTGCGGTACTGCGCCGTTCAAGTCTAGGCGTGTGAAAATAATTTATTTAATACCCTCGAAACGTATTGCCGTACCACTAAGCAAAGAATACCGAATCCCTCTTAATAATGCAATGTTTTTCTCAATATTTTATTTACATTTTTATAAATGGCCAAAAAGCCTAAAAGCAAGTAAAATCAGATTATCTGTCTCTCTGTGTACAATAAAAATAAGGATTACTTCTTAACATAACCTATCAAATGTCAGCTTCAAAATAAGCTCTCGTTCAATGTTCTGCAGTAAATGGTTCCAGAATTCTGAGCGCTGAAAGAGGCTTGTTTTTATAAAATACCCTAAATTTGTCGCTCAATAATACGAAAACCGTTTGACTTTCGATAGTATATTTTTGAAAATGAACTCCCCTCAGCACCTTGTATAAGTAGGGGAAAAAATTAGAGTATAAAAAAAATGCGAGGTTTTTTACTCATCGATTTCATATGGAATAGTCCGTATGATGCTTGAGTGCATTGCAATAGGGCTTATCTAATCTCTACGTCATGATGAGTGCGAATTATATATACAGGGTGTATCAAAATATGTGAGGATTAATAGAGGACCTGAAAGCAAGAAAAAAATGTTCATAAAAACATAATGATCAATTTCACCGTCATTGTTAGTGGTGTACATAATATCTGTGATGATAAAGAAGCCACATGTAATTTTCTTCTGTGTTCAAGTCGTTGTTTAATCGTTTTATATTCAAAGCCACCTGATGACAGTTGCCGTAACAAAATAAACACAAGGCAGAGCATAACTTTCACAATATTCACGTATGAGTTGACAGAAATCCCAAAATAGTTTTGGAAAGAAGACACGAACAACAATTCAACATTAATGTTTGGGCTGGAATAATTTCTGACTCATTAATCGCTCCTTTCATTTTACCTGAAACATTGCCTACTAAACTCAAACAAATTCTAGTACAGACCCTTGTAATGCCTCACTTTGACTATTGTGATGTTTTATATAGTGACCTAAGTGATGAACTTTCTCAAAAACTTCAACGTGTACATAATGTCTGCGTCCGATTTATTTTCAATATCCGCCGACATGATCATATATCGGAATATTTTCTACAACTCTCATGGCTCCGCTTGCAAGATCGACGTTTAGTCCATTCTCTTTGCCTGCTATATCGAATTATACATGATTCCACACCCAACTACCTTGCCTCTAGCTTCACATCATAATCGTAATACACGTTCACAGCACAATCTGTTGCTATCAATACCACGTCATCAGACATCTCTGTACTCAAGTTCTTTCTCAATAGCCATGGCCCGCTCATGGAATTCGCTGCCGCTGGAAATCAGGGGTAGTCTTAGTTCTCAGTTGTTTAAAATTAGGTTGTTTAGAAATATTTTAAATGCACAGAACTAGTTTTTAGATATAATTTTTATTTATTATTGATTATTATTATTATTATTATTATTATTATTATTATTATTATTATTATTATTTAAATTAATTACATTATCTATACAATTGAAAAATTAACTAATATATTTTTATCCTCGAGTAGAAAATCTTGCAAAGCAAAAACATAAGATTAGTATAAAAAATTTGTCTATTGCCAGAAAAAATAATTTTTAAAATATTCTTTATTCACCAGCAAATTTACAGATAAGAAAGTATCACTTCTTAGCCGTCAATATATCTGTACAAATATTTACAATGGAATTATTGTGTTTCATTTCAATTAATTACAAGAAGTAACGGTTTCATTCATTAATTGAATCCATAGTCGGGCTCGAAATAGAGGTACTATCCCCTTAGCTGAGGTTTCAATACCTACAGGGAACTTAGTTACATTTATTTACCGACAGAGGGCAGAGATGGGGTAAGCACACCGTCTCAAACGTCATCTAGTTTGCAACTAAGATACTACTGCAATGTGAGAGTGCCAGAGGCTCTAATTTAGGCCTGAAGGTTTTTAAAGTTTCGGAGAACTTCAACACGTGACACAAGGCGTAAATTCTCTCTTGGAAATTTGAGCTCTGATTTTTGCGTTCTGAAATGTCCACCGACTCCAGCAGGATTTGAACCTACAACCCTTGGGCCCAGACAGAGCGCTTTACCCCTAGACTACTGGAAGGGACAGTATGTTTTTATGATAAGATAATTAAGGAATACAGAGTAATCAATAAAATCCAAGAAAATAATCAAATCCTTCATCATATAACAATCTTCCCCCCCCCATGTAACAATGTAGCACAAATGTTTCACTTTAAAAATAAACAGTTTCCTAATCCTTTTTTGTATAATTATGCCTAAACTCTAGCATTGTTTTGCTGTTTTTTTTTCATAAAACATTAAGAATCGTTCATGAATGAAAAGTTTAATATTATGAAAAATGCACATTTTCTTTATATATGGATTATTGATTATAAACACAAAATACGTAAGAATATCACAAGAAATCATTAAATTTTGAGTACTTGTAATTGGCTGTTTGTATTATTTGTTTATTTATTTATTTATTTATTTATTTATTTATTTAACCTGGTAGAGATAAGATCGTCAGGACTTCTCTGCCCCTCTACAAGGGGATTACAACTACAATCTGCTGTATACTAATAATAAACCTGTAGCCAACATTTTTCTGGTAATTTTCTATTTTCCAAAAATAATTGGTGTTAACATGTATAATTAACCATCCTGAAACCAAAAATCGCTTTTTTTTAATTTTTGTTTGTATGTCTGTCTGTCTGTATGTATGTATGTATGTATGTATGTATGTATGTATGTATGTATGTATGTATGTATGTATGTATGTATGTATGTATGTATGTATGTATGTATGTATGTATGTATGTATGTATGTATGTATGTATGTATGTATGTATGTATGTATGTATGTATGTATGTATGTATGTATGTATGTATGTCTGTATGTCTGTATGTATGTATGTATGTATGTATGTATGTATGTATGTATGTATGTATGTATGTATGTATGTATGTATGTATGTATGTATGTATGTATGTATGTATGTTACCTTTTCACGCGATAATGGCTGAACGGATTTCGATGAAAATTGGAATATAAATTAAGTTTGTTGTAACTTAGATTTTAGGCTATATGGTATTCAAAATACTTTATTTAAAGGGGGGTTATAAGGGGGCCTCAATTAAATAAATCGAAATAATTAGCTTATTATTGATTTCTGTGAAAAATGTTACATAACAAAAGTTTCTTTAAAAATTATTTCCGATAAGTTTTATTCTATACAAGAGTTTGATAGGACTGATATTTAATGAGATAAATGAGTTTTAAAATTAAAATAACTGTCATCTAAGGCGGTGTAATGAAATAAAAAACAAATGACTTCGTCTATAAGGGGCCTTGGACAACAACAATCGAAAGCTACAGAGAATTTTTCTGTGTTTGTATGAAGTAACATCGGAAGCTTATTTAACCGATTTGTATAATTTATTATTATTTCATCATTGGAAAGTGTAGTTTCTCTGGATGGACATAATACTATAATGTTATTATAGTAACTTCTGAGCGAATCGAGAACAGTTAAGATTAAAATAGCTTCTTATGCACAGAAAACTTGTTAGGCTATTCTGAATATTCGTTTCCTGTTTTTCTTAAAATAATGTTTATGTACACATTAAATCTAAATGATGTCAATATTCATTAAACTGAATGTTCCCTGGATCAAATGTCCTATTTTAATTATGTAATTACTTTATATTTATTTCTAACGGGTGCAGCGGAGCGCACGGGTACGGCTAGTATGAAGAATAAAATTACAATTAAAATTAAATTTACAATTACAATTATTACAATAAAAATCACAGTACGGAAAGATTACTTCATTAATGAAAGCTAGACAATTTATCATAGAAGTTAAGAATAAAGCTCGTGATGAGAATATTGTACGAAATGGAAAAATTCTAATACCTGGGAGCAACGGTAACAAATATAAATGATACTCGAGAGGAAATTAAACACAGAAGAAATATGGGAAATACCTGTTATTATTCGGTTGAGAAGCTTTTATCATCCAGTCTGACGTCAAAAAATCTGAAAGTTAGAATTTATAAAACAGTTATATTACCGGTTGTTGTTTATGGTTGTGAAACTTGGACCCTCACTTTGAGAGAAGAACATAGGTTAAGGGTGTTTGAGAATGAGATGCTTAGAAAAATATTTGGGGATAAGGGGGATGAAGTTACAGGAGAATGGAGAAAGTTACACAACACAGAACTGCACGCATTGTATTCTTCACGTGACATAACTAGGATATTAAATCCAGACGTTTGAGATGGGCAGGGCATGTAGCACGTATGGCGAATCCAGAAATGCATATAGAGTGTTAGTGGGGAGACCGGAGGGAAAAAGACCTTTGGGGAGGCCGAGATGTAGATGGGAGGATAATATTAAAATGGATTTGAGGGAGGTGGGATATTATGATAGAGACTGGATTAATCTTGCTCAGGATAGGGACCAATGACGGGCTTATGTGAGGGCGGCAATGAACCTCCGGGTTCCTTAAAAGCCAGTAAGTTAAGAACAAAGAATTTTTGGTGTTCTTGTATAAAAGAAACACAAATATACATAGTTCAAAAAGTGATTTCATTTCATGTGCACCGATCTCGAATAAGCTAATATATAGGAATATGAATACAAATAAAATTTATCCTATATTTCAGCACAATTCGTTCTGCAGAGCCTGGCAGGGCGACAGACAGGTAGATGGACGGCCGAACATTAACGTGGCAAGTTCAAAACAAATTTTGTGGTATTTGGAACGCTGACAACTAATGTTATTCTGACAACTTCAAAGTCGCATATATACAACACTTGACATTACTCCATTTTATAATTTGTACAATGATATAGCGATAGAAAATACTCAAAATACACTAAGGCGAGTACTCACAAATAAACTTGGGCAATCATGTCAAGCTTCTTAATGAATACAGGGTGGTGCATACGTTGCCATACAGATGATGTTGCCTTTTCATTTACATTCATTTATATTCTAGGTTTTAATTCTGCTTTTTGTCTTTGCAATTGTACAGTTTAGCAGTTATTTCACAGTTTGAAAGATGCAGTAAGATGTCACTGACGTTGCTGACAGGAACCTTGATTAAATTACATTCATTTTCAACAGCAGAGCCTTACATAAATCATGATATTTCAATTTTTGATGTTAACAGTGGATGTGAAATAGTCACTCGACAAGAACTGTGTTACGTTAAATTTAAGTGTAAAATTGACTGAGCTTAAAGATATATTCGACTGTTAGGCTAATTTCTAAGGAATGACTAATGCATTTGAAGAGTCCACTGCAAGAATGATGGATGTCATTTGGAATACATTTCTCAGGAGAAGCAATTGAAAGTTTGAGATGCTTAGCGTTCAAAGCTTAACTGTGATTTTCCGATCATGAGCGATCGGTTTGGAAGTAAATCCCCAAAAAGACAAAGTATATGATTATGTCTCCTGACCAGAATATTGTACGAAATAGAAATATAAAAATTGGAGATTTATCCTTCGAAGAGGTGGAAAAATTCAAATATCTTGGAACAACAGTAACCAATATAAATGACACTCGGGAGGAAATTAAACGCAGAATAAATATGGGAAATGCCTGTTATTATTCGGTTGAGAAGCTCTTATCATCCAGTCTGCTGTCCAAAAATCTGAAAATTAGAATTTATAAAACAGTTACATTACCGGTTCTTCTGTATGGTTGTGAAACTTGGACTCTCACTCTGAGAGAAGAAGAGAGATTAAGGATGTTTGAGAATAAGGTTCTAAGGAAAATATTTGGGGCTAAGCGGGATGAAGTTACAGGAGAATGGAGAAAGCTACACAACACAGAACTGCACGCATTGTATTCTTCACCTGACATAATTAGGAACATTAAATCCAGACGTTTGACGTGGGCAGGGCATGTAGCACGTATGGGCGAATCCAGAAATGCATATAGAGTGTTAGTTGGGAGACCGGAGGGAAAAAGACCTTTAGGGAGGCCGAGACGTAGATGGGAGAATAATATTAAAATGGATTTGAGGGAGGTGGGGTATAATGATAGAGACTGGATTGATCTTGCACAGGATAGGGACCGATGGCGGGCTTATGTGAGGGCGGCAATGAACCTTCGGTTTCCTTAAAAGCCATTTGTAAGTAAGTAAGTACTGGACAATGACTATCAGTGTTAATGACTTATAATTCTCTACGTACATTCTGTATGTCTTAAGCTAGCTTTGACAGTCTCTGTTCATTTTCGACAAAAAAGTGACATCCATCATTCTTACAGTGGAGTCTTCAATTGTAATGAAACTAATATTTAAAATAAGCAGAAATAAAAAAAAAACACCGAGCGGGCTAGCGGCGTGGTAGAGGGCTGGCCTTGGATTCGGGAGGTCCGGGGTTCGATCCCAGTGGTCGGCAATCCTAACTGAGGTTTTTCAAGGTTTCTTCACTTATTTCCAGGCAAATTCCGGGATTGTAACTCTTGAAATTCCGGCCACGGAAGGCGATCCTTCCCTTAATCCTTTCATATGTTTGAGTGGATGCTGTGTAATGTCTTAAATGTTTGTGTTGTATCGGAGGTGGCCCTGGCATTGAGCTGATCCCTCATCCGGGGAGGCCCTCCATGTCCTTGTGTGGTCAAAAAAGTATGTATGTGATCCATAGATTAATTCCTCTCCCGACAGGTCGCGGCCCTGTAAGGCCCGGGTGGCGTGGGTCGTGTAAATGAACCTACAATGGAGAGGTTAAACGAAGAAGAAGAAGAAGAAGAATAAATAAAAAAGTAATGATCTCTATTGAATTTTATTGAAATTCATTTTATTTAGCTTTCTTTTTATATTAATAAACAAATAGCTGTAATATTCGCGTAGAATTTAGATAAAAATCCAGATGTCTTGCGGTATGTTTCACTCCATGCTCTATCTATTTGTTTCATAGAATATATCTGGAGTATTGCAGCTCAAAATCTGATAGTTAAACATCGGATACCATAACGTGGAATTTTTGGACATAAAAACGTCCATGTCGAAGGGTTACTATGACTAATAGTAATATGCGTTACAAGAGCGGTATGTTGAAGTTTTCATGTTCGAGGGAAAGTTTGAAAAAGCGAAACGTAGTTGAGCTTTTTTAATTTCCGAGAAATGAAAGAAAACATACCGCTCGTGTATCGTACATTATTTTGTGCGAAGATCGTTTATTACATACCTGAAAGACGAATTTCTAATTACTTGCAATGAAATCTCCATCTTGGTTTCTGTGCAATGACGGCAAATTTGGAAAACAAAAATGTCTATCTTCAACATTGTTGCTTTAAAATGTTTCCTGTGTTTACTATACTCCAGCAGGCCGTGATATCCGTCTGTCTTTTTTTCCCCCAGTCCATAAATGCGAACTTAAAACAAACGGTAAGGTTATGTAATGATTTATTTTTCATTTTAATATTTTAACAATATTATTTATATAACATATTGCAGTAATAACATCGGCATCTGGAATCTTGTTGATTTTTTCACGGCTTCCTTAATGTTACTTGCATCACGAATGCAGTAACTTTAGTGGAGTTGTAGAGTTTACTTAATTTTTGCAGATATTTAAAAACAATAATTAACAGTGCAATTTAGGTGAAATTGCAGTGGTAAGTTTCCAATTTATAATTATTACTATATTGAACGTCTCTGAAAATAATATGTTAGAAGCCTAAAGCAGTAAAGTCAATACGTCACTTAAGCGGTAAGAAGAGGGAAATTGTTATGTGTGTTAGGTTGGGAATACTGAATGTGGAATTTTAGACTTACCGCGGGTTGGTTTTGTGCGGAAACCAAGCAAATACGCACGATCTCGCACAATAGTAATATACGTTACAAGAGCGGCATGTTGACGTTTTCATGGTCGAGGAAAAGATTGAAAAAGCGAAACGTAGTTGAGCTTTTTTAATTTCCGAGAACATGAAAACAAATATACCGCTCGTGTATCGTACATTATTTTGTGCGAAGATCGTTTATTACATACCTGAAAGAGGAATTTCTAATTAGTTGCAATGAAATCTCCATCTTGGTTTCTGTTTAATGACGCCAACTTCGGAACACCAAAATATCTTTCTTAAACATTGTTGCTGTAAAATATTTTCTGTGGTTACTATACTCCAGCAGGCCGTGATATACGTCTGTCTTTTTTTTTCCCCAGTCTATAAATACGAACTTAAAACAAACGGTAAGGTTATGTATTGATTTATTTTTCATTTTAATATTTTAACAATATTATTTATATAACATATTGCAGTAATAACATCGGCATCTGGAATCTCGTTGATTTTTTCACGGCTTCCTTAATGTTACTTGTATCAGGAATGCTATAAGTTTCTTGGAGTAGTAAACTTTATTTAATTTTTGCAAATATTTAAAAACAATAATTAACATTGCAATTTTGGTGAAATTTCAGTGGTAAGTTTCCAATTTATAATTATTACTATGTTAAACGTCTCTAAAAGTAATATGTTAAAAGCCTAAAGCAGTAAAATGAATGTCGCGCTTAAGCGGTAAGAAGAGGGAAATTGTTATGTGTGTTGGGTTGGGAATACTGAATGTGGTATTTCACACTTACCGCGTATTGGTTCTGTGCGGAAAACAAGCAAATACGCACGATCTCGCACAAAAGTAATTTTAATAGAAAACGTATTTACGTTAAATTCTTCGGAAACAAAGTTCTACTGTCAACTTTTTATATAATTTAGTTTCCAAGACGACGACTCCAGAAGTAATGCACACTGAGAATGCGCTCCCATATCCATGGATACGATTAGTTGTTATTCATTGCGTTAACAGTGAGAATTATTCCGAACGATTCTGTGAAGTTCAATTAAATTTCTTAAACACTTTTTTTTTGTGTATAAGCGATTGAAATGGACGACGAAAATCAGACAGATCGCGTCACTGTCTGAGATCAAAAATAATTCACTGAAATGGAAACTTTACATGGACGTACCTCGGCGGAAATTTATGAATTGCTTCGAGTGATTGATTGCAGTAGACCGTAGCAGCATTTCCCGATCGTCTCGACGTGTCTGTGAACGTACTGGAGGACTGAAATCATCACCGGACTTGACTACAGAGATGATTGTTACCAATGTTCTGGAAGAAGATAGATGGACGATATGTGCAGGCATAGTCCTTTAGGAAACTACGCCCAAAGGTTCGTAACTTTCAATCTAAAATTATTTTCGCATTCCTATAAAAGTAATAAATAAAATACAATCGATTGCAGCGATATTTTACTACTTAATTAACTTATTATTCCCAGAACATGAATTTTACCGGCAATCGAAAATTTTTGGGAATAAATTTGAATAAGGAACAAAAAAAAGGTTCCTTCCCAGGCAGGATTTGAACCACGAAAGTCTTAGTTACCAGTCTATCGTGCTCTGGAGTGAACAAGGCTTTGAAATCAGCTACAAGGGTCGGTCCAGTTTTTTTGCCACTCCTGTACATATACTGTGATTTGTTTATATGAACAGAGTATAGCATGCTAGGGCAATAAATCTTCGCCCAATTATGGAATTTCGCCCAATTATGGAATATTAAGTATTATAAATTAGGTTCACTTTTGCTTATCGTAGGCTTTATTATAGAATAGTTTTTATTCATAGTCCTAGGTTTATTGCATCTACTATTTATACAGGGAAATCACTTTATTTTTAATAACATTTTTAACATTAACCTGGCTATACTCGGAAACACTGTTGCCCCCTTCCATTACAGGAGTTTGATGTTACTAGTGCAATATGTAAACAAATTATTTTACTAGGTATAGGAGGAGAGAAAAGTAGTGTATCCATTTATGTTGTAGGGAAATACGATATTACGATTTTCAGTTTGATCATCACTTTTACGGAATTTATCAAAATACAGTGGAGTAGTAACATTTTTTTTTTCAAAAACTCAAATTTTCAGGCGGCTATGTTCGTTATGTAATGTCTACTTTACTTAGCATATTAATTATTGGTGTTAACATACAATATAGAGAGTGCATTTAAATTGAGGGGGTCATAAGTAAAGGGCTGTAAGTGCACTTAAGTTACTTTTGAGAAAATGGGGTTTAAATATTTAAGCCTTCGTAAAACCGGTGAAATTTTTATTTAAATTTTAATGTGTGATGCGATTAAAATATCCCTTTGCCACTAAAATTTTAGTTACTTTAGCTTACACTGGATGCACTTAACTCATGTTATTACAAATGCCACTAGCATTCCTTTGCTTCTAGCCACCTCAATTCAAAAAAAGCTAATCTGAATTTTTAAACAAGTTGCTGAAAATGGTTGCCGTTCATTACAATGCAGGCTTCAATTCAGTACGCATATTATTAAAAACATTTTGAAGCATATTCTCTGAAATTGAATTGATCGTTTCTTGAATATAATTTTTAGTACGATATTATTAATATAGGTTCTTTCTTCTGTAGAAAACGCAATCATATATATGAAACACACTATACACTGCAGTGTTTACTTCACTGCTTGAAGACTTCGAATGCAACAGCGGCCGTAAGTTTGTGTGTCTGACGGGAGCAAGGACATTAGTGAAGGGGTGAGAGTGAAGTACATTCAGAAATGCAGGTACAATAAAAATGCAAGTAAAAATAAAATGATGTCCCTGTATATTTACGTTTATTTTATTTTATTTGATGTAATTGTAATTATTGTATATTATATTATATCACTGCCACCGGGTGTATATTCAATTGTAGTGTTAATACATACATACATACAAACATACGCCTGGCTGCAGTTAACCTGAAAACCGTGTTTTGGTACGAACTTCCTAAGACTGGTCATAACACTTCAAAGTGACTATTTTGAATGATTTTGATGTAAGTGGATTAACCACTTCCCTGATTAACCGAGTTAACTCGGGTTGCTAACTTGTGTCAAAATTTATTATCCCGAGTTAACTCGTTTGAGTCCCATTTTCGCTGCTAAGGATTATATCCCGAATATATGTTTCCATTCTTTCATTAACCTTTTCCTCACTAGATGGCTATAGAAGTTAGTGATATTGCTATATCTGGTGGTGTTTTTTGTACTTCTTCCTTGCGAGTGGAATTCTATGCTCACATAGCATTCACACACAGTAGTGAGTAGATGCTAGTTAGTTTTGGCGGTTTCTGTTTGTGTTTAGTGTTTTTGTGCTGTTTTGTGTAAAGATGGATCAAGTTAGTGATTCCGAAACTTTTGATCAGGAATATATTCCTGTAGAAGATTAGGAAATGAAACATCGGTATCAGAAGACGAAGTTATAGACCAACAAACAAATTCAGATCAGTTGATGTCGCGTCTTTTCGACAGTGGTTTGAATGGAAGACGTCTGGCACCATTTCTTCTGCACCTCCGAGGTCCCCATTCCATGAAATTTTAACATTGTTTCTGAAAACGATAATTCTCAACTTTTAAAATTATTCTTTAATAATGACCTCATCAACATTATATTCGAGGAGACGATTCGGCATGGTAATAAGTGTTCACAGAATGCTGAAAATAATTCGTGGCGGCCTACTACAGACTCTGAAATACGTGTACTTTTGGGCATAGTGATACTGCAGAACATTATTCACAAACCTGAAGAACAGATGTACTGGTACAAATATTCAATGACTGCTACACCATTCTTCCCAAAACGCTCTCATACAGGAGAGCAGATACTACTGTCCGGAATGCAATGTGCCACTGTGCGTAATACCCTGCTTTCGAGTCTATCACACGACAAGCAACATTTAACGCCTTGATAACAGCACTGGTATTGCACCTCATAAATTAAGCCATAAAAAAACATAAGTTGGTAAATAGTTCAGGAGAAAATCAAAGTGGGACAACTACCAGAGCTGGAATCAAGGTGCACGAGGTAACTCGGGATAATAATTCAGGTATGAATGTATGTCTATTTCATAGTGATTTTTAGGTATGTAAGAAAATTAGTGATGTACAGTGATTCTGCAATATTAAATTATCTCTTTACGAAAATGAAAAAATGATACTTTTTTCACAAAACTGGTAAAATATATAGTAAGGGAAGAGGTCAAAAAAATAAAATGCGTGCCAATGAAGAAAGTTTTTGCATTACTTCTGGGATCACCGTAGTAGATTGAGATCCACGATAATAATGTTATTTTAACTCCTATAAATTCCTTTCACAGTTATTACTTTACAGTAAATAAATAGAACCACATAAAGTTTATACAGGGTGTTTCAAAAATACGGGGCATAATTTCAGGTATGTATTTCCCACATGTAGACAATCAAAATAGTTCATTACAACATATGTCCGGAAATGCTTTATTTCCGAGTTATGGCCTTCACAACAATGAAATTCACCGGAACGTTTTTCTTTCCGCACGTCGTTGCCGTCAAAGGAGACATTAAGAGGGCACTCTGACAGTTCATTCCGAGGCGAAGGTTACATTCAGTGTTGTGTAGGCGTTAGACTGTGCGACATGTATTCAAATCAAGAGCTGGCAGAGATACACTTCATGTACGGTAAGGCGGACGGCAATGCTGCGCTGGCTCGTCGTTTGTACCAGGAGACGTACCCACAGGGACAATGTCCAGATCGGAAGACATTTGTACGTCTCCATTACCGTCTGTGAGAGTATGAAAAATTTGGTTTGGGAAGGGGACGACCAAGATCTACAACTCCAGAAGTACGGGAGGAGATTCTGGAGGCTGTGAACATGACTCCTTCTATCAGCACACGAAGGGTAGCGTTGCAAGTCAATGTTCCTCATACGACTGTCTGGAGACTGTTGAAAGAGTAGGTATCAATTGTATCCTTATCATTTGCAACGTGTACAGGCCCTGTCACCAGCAGATTACCCTGCACGAGTTAGGTTCTGTCAGTGGTTCTTGCAGCAGTGTTGTGAACCCACTCGATTTCTACTTGTGGGGCCATTTAAAATCATTGGTTTATTCGTCTCCGGTGCCTGATTTGGAATCCCTTCGGAATCGAATTGCGGCATGTTCTGAGGACATACGCAATACTCCTGGAGTTTGGGATGGTGTTCGCAGGTCAATGAGACATCGATGTGAGGTCTGTATTCAAGCAGGAGGTGGACATTTTGAACATCTTCTGTAATGACAACGACCTGCGGAAAGAAAAACGTTCCGGTGAATTTCAATGTTGTGAAGGCCATAACTCGGAAATGAAGCATTTCCGGACACATGTTGTAGTGAACTATTTTGATTGTCTACATGTGGGAAATACATACCTGAAATTATGCCCCGTATTTTTTAAACATCCTGTATACAATCTCCACTTACCATAAGGTTTGGTTTTTTTTTTTTTTTTAGTTACCAGTAAGATAAACTGTAATTCCTAATATTTCGAAAATAATTCTGTCACTATAAAAATAAAACAAAATATTAGAAAACTTCGTAATCAATTTAATTAATGCTACGCTTTTAGAGAGATTGATGTTTTCATTTTTCATTAAAATGTACCATAAATATTTGTTTAATTACACGTAGTAGTGTTAATTTTCGTGTTATAATTATTACATTGTCCCTTTCTAGTCATAAAATGGAAAAATAAATGCCTGTTTCATTAACACTGGTAGTCTTGCATTCAAAAGACACATATTTGTATTCCACAACTTAGGGAACATTTTAATTAACATAAAATAATTTTACGTTCAATGAGTTTAATTTTCATTAAACGAAAACTATGAAAACCCCTTGGCTCCTCATTTGCTTATTAATATTTCAGTTCAATTCGTACCAAGTCGACAGTCTTTCGTACCCCGAGAAGTTTGCACATAATTTCCTTTTCTGCCTACGGGATTTCTGCTCCTACTTTCCAGTATTATAACAGTACGAAGAATTGATAATCACGATGCATTTCATTCGCTGAAGTGTGACATTCTTATACTAGTTTCACTCACAAGTACTGTGAAAAATATTAATAATTTTCATACATTTGTTCATAGTTGTCCATATTCTTAGCGGGTTATATTTAAGGCTTCATTTTCATTTTTTTGACATGGCATTAGACACATTATGGGGCACATGTGAAGAGGGGTTAGAATTCATATTATTATTCCTTTTTCATTAACTAATATATCTTGAAAATTTCAGAACACGAATGCATGAGTTATCCCCACCCCAGGACACTATGAGACAGGGGGAATTAGGGGTAATGTTGGGTGAGAGAAACGCAAGGAAAGGTAATATTTGAGGGGAAAAAAACTTACCATTCTCGTTCCCTCTCTCTTTCTCTCTTCTTTCTTTTTAGTACGGTTTCTTTAAAAAATAATGTATTTTTTTTATTAAAATAGTTGCAGCATATTGGCTATTCCATATGAAATCGATCAGTAGAAAAACCTCGCATTTTTTAATACTCTAATTTTTTCCCTATTTATACAAGGTGCTGAGGAGAGTGCATTTTCAACCGGTTTTCGTACAATTGAGCGACAAATTTAGCGTCTTTTATAAAAAACAAGCCTCTTTCAGCGCTCAGAACTCTGGAACCGTTTACTGCAGAACATTGAACGGGAGCTCATTTTGAAGCTGACATTTGGTAGGTTATGTTAAGAGGTATACTTATTTTTATTGTATACAGAGAGACAGATCATCTGATTTTACTTACTTTTAGGTTGTTTGCCCATTTGTAAAAATGTAAAAAATATTGAGAAAAAACCTTGCATTATTAAGAGGGATTCGGCATTGTTTGCTTGGTGGCTCGGCAATAAGTTTCGAGGGTATTAAATAAATTATTTTCACACGCCTAGACTTGAACGGCGCAGTACCGCACGAACTGGCCGAGAGATGAAGATAAGCGAGCGTTGGGCGTCATTTTACTAATATGTTTATGAAAACTTGTGATAAAGCTAGTCCAGCTATGCGCTACTAGACGAAACATCGCGTGTTTATGTCTTCTGGCCTTGCTTGCCTAGGCTAGCTCCCGCCTCACAGTCAGCTGGTTAGTTCACGCGCGTACTATTTATTTTCTTTATTTGATATTTTCAATACTTTCTTATCAACGGTGTACCAGTAAAAAATATGTTTATTTGTACTTTCAATGCGGAATCTAACCATATGTTTTAAAAATATTTTTTCGTGGCCAAAGTTGTCTTAATAAAGAAAATCTAAATTTCTCCATTTCCATAAAAATTAAGAAAAACTGTTTACATGTCAATATAAACTTTGACTTCTCAGCATCAAAATAAACCATGATTTTGATCACTGGTGAAAGGGTTTTGGAGCCACAACAGTTTAAAGTTGCTAATTTTATGAAAATACGATAAATTTAAATATTATTAATTTAAACACTATGAAGTTCTGATGCCTCAAACTTTGCACAAAGCATTGTATCACAGTTGTCAACGGACAGAAAAAGTTTCATTGTATTTAAAAATAGTAAGGTCAATTTTCTCTATATTTCGGTCGATTTGAGATGGAATAGCCCATATACAGTAAATAAAAATATTTCAATGTATGATGCAAAACAACAGATATTGTTTACTTTTTCTTAAGAAGGAAATACCTATTGAGGAATCATTGGAAAGTGTATTTGTCGCATTTAATGAACAAAATTCTCAATTGGCTATAAATAAAAATGAAATCTGACTTTTATTAACTTTCACTATAGATGATTCCACGTTAAGAGAAAAGCATTGGTTTTATGGGCCTTGCTTAATACATTGTACAAGCTATGTGGTAGGTACGCGTTGCTATAGTAACTGGTCATTTGATGGAATAGCCCTATATGCTCAATGCTTTTTTCTTAATGTGAAATCTTCTATAAATAGTCTTTAAAAGAAATATAAACAAATGAAAGCTCTAGTTCATTTTATTAACTTCATTTTTCTACGTTCCCTTTTGCATAGTCCGCATCTCTTGTTGTGAGGTAAGATTTGAAATTTTATTTCTTTGCTGTCGGTTATTCCTCCGCCCCCAATATAATATACAGGTTCTACCAGAAGCTTAAGGACGCCCCTTCGAAAGAAATGCTGTATTCTTGTCTTTATACTTATGTGAAATCTCCTAATGTTTATAAAGGAACCAAATGCCAGTGAAAAATGAAGTTTCTTACTGTAAACTCGGTATCTCTACTTTTCAAACTGTGAATTAAATAACAATTTTTCTGTTATGAAAACTTACTGAAAAATTGCATTTTTTTGTGGAAAAAAAATAATTACTCCAGAATGGATGTATTTAGAGATCAACTGATTTTGGGATAGAGTAGAAATATCTGAAAAACTTCTTGTGCAAATATTAGTTTTTGTTTAAACAAATTTTGACAACTCGCTCACTCATTAAAATCAAGATTTTTCCTTTCAGATATTTTTAACTATATCTCGAAATTGTCCACACCTGTGGAGTAACAGTCAGCGCGTCTGGCCGCGAAATCAGGTGGCCCGGATTCGAATCCCGGTCGGGGCACGTTACCTGGTTGAGATTTTTTCCGGGGTTTTCCCTCAACCCAATACGAGCAAATGCTGGGTAACTTTCGGTGCTGGACCCCGGACTCATTTCACCGGCACTATCACCTTCATATCATTCAGACGCTAAATAACCTAGATGTTGATACAGCGTCGTAAAATAACGCAATAAAATAAATACAGTAAATATCTCAAAATTCATTGATATAAATACATCCACTCTGGAGTAATTATTTTTTTCCTACAAAAAATGTAATTTTTCAGTAAGTTTTCATTACAGAAAAATTGTTATTTAATCCACACTTTGAAAGAGAGACTAGGTCTACAATAAAAATCATAATTTTTACTGGCAATTGGTCTCTTCGTAAACATAAGAGGATTTCACGTAAGTGTAAGGACAGGAGTGCAACATCGCTTTCTTAAACTTCTGGTAGAACCTGTAAATCCCCCGTGAAAGGTCAGAATTCTACTCTGAGAAAATCTCGAAATAAACCCAATTAAATAATAAGCGCAAACGGGATTCGAACCATTAGCCTTTGAACACGAATCTCGATCAGTACAACCAGTCCACGCAGGTCGATTGAGTTTATTATTACAAATATTGGGTCCAGGTCCCAAAATCGTATGAGGTACTATTCAAACACAATCATTATCTCTGAACATTAAATTGACATTTCTTGGACTATGCTACTGAAATGTGCCATGACATTCTGTTACGTCAATATTGTTGTCAGATGGTGTAGTCCAGCGTTTCTCAAACTTTTTTGAAGTGGGGACCACTTTTTAAAGTCAGAACAGTTCCGCGGACCACCTTACTCTTGTTTCCTTCGAAAGCAAATTTATCATTTATGTAGCATATTTTAATGTCAATATACTTGCATTTTAATGTAGAAATAAATAATTAAAATTAATTTAAGTCAATTAATTTTATATTAGTATTAACTAAAAATGTTATGTTTTATTTAACGGCGCTCGCAACTGCAGAGGTTATATCAGCGTCGCCGGATGTGCCGGAATTTTGTCCCGCAGGAGTTCTTTTACATGCCAGTAAATCTACTAACATAAGCCTGTCGCATTTAAGCACACTTAAATGCCATCGACCTGGCCGGGATCGAACCCGCAACCTTGGGCATAGAAGGCCAGCGCTATACCAAACTCGCCAACCAGTTCGACAGTATTAACTAATTATGTTAATGTTAATAGAAGAAAATTTCTTATATCGTCATCTGCAAAAAGAGAAATAAAAAAATTAATGCAGAAACATGCCCGATTTTCAACAAATAAAGATGCAATTTTGCATGTTCTTTTATTGGTGTACGACGTACAGCACGTGACCATTTGAATGTGCAGACTGGGTGTCAGCAAAACTATTAAGAAAGTCATAAATACATGAAAAGGTTCGGTACTTTGGTCCTGTTATGAATTCGGGTGGTCCCTAGCTGGGTTACAGGCACGGCGCCAGATTTGTACGGAAAAGTTAGCAAGAAACACCACGTTCATAGTGCTTTAAATCCCTCTTTTGTTGCTGAGAGTAGAGTGGGAAGTCGATAGACGGGTAGGGTAAATACAGGGACATCACTTTATTTTTACTAACATTTTTAACATTAACCTGGCTATACTCGGAAACACTGTTGCCCCCTTCCATTACAGAAATTTGGTGTTACTAGTGCAATATGTAAACAAATCATTTTACTAGGTATAGGAGGAGAGAAAAGTAGTGTATGCATTTATGTTGTAGGGAAATACGATATTACGATTTTCAGTTTGATCATCACTTTTACGGAATTTATCAAAATACAGTAGAGTAGTAACATTTTTTTTTTCAAAAAGACTCAACTTTTCAGGCGGCTATATTCGTTATGTAATGTCTACTTTATTTAGCATATTAATTATTGATGTTATCATACAATATAGAGAGTGCATTTAAATTGAGGGGGTCATAAGAAAAGGGCTGTAAGTGCACTTAAGTTACTTTTGTGAAAATGGGGTTTAAATATTTAAGCTTTCGTAAAATCGGTGAAATTTTTTATTTAAATTTTAATGTGTGATGCGATTAAAATATCTCTTTGCTACTAAAATTTTAGATACTTTTGCTTACACTGGATGCACTTAACTCATGTTATTACAAATGTCACTAGCATTCCTTTGCTTCTAGCCACCTCAATTCAAAAAAAGCTAATCTGAATTTTTAAACAAGTTGCTAAAAATGGTTACCGTTCATTACAATACAGGCTTCAATTCAGTACGCATATTATTAAAAACATTTTGAATCATATTCTCTGAAATTGAATTTATCGTTTCTTGAATATAATTTTTTAGTACGTATTATTAATATAGGTTCTTTCTTCTATAGAAAACGCAACCATATTTCTGAAACACACTATACACTGCAGTGTTTACTTCACTGCTTGAAGACTTCGAATGCAACAGCGGCCGTAAGTTTGTGTGTCTGACGGGAGCAAGGACATTAGTGAAGGGGTGAGAGTAAAGTACATTCAGAAATGCAGGTACAATAAAAATGCAAGTAAAAATAAAATGATGTCCCTGTACATTTCATAAAATGTCAGTACTGGGAGAAAAAGTGAAAGGCGATTGCCATGTGCCATTTACAAACTCTGAGATTTTCAGCTATAGTGTGATACGCGATTCCTTTGAATTTTATTTTTTCTTCTGTCCTTTTTTGAAGGACCACAAGAGCAGACCTCGAGGACCACAGGTGGTCCGCGGACCATAGTTTGAGAAACGCTGGTGTAGCCTACTCTTTAAAACTGCACCTGCTATTGTCACGACTTTCAGTCATAATGCTCATGTAAGCAAAGTACATGCAATACGCATTAAAAATGTGCATGATTACAGAGGCAACAAAATGAATAAATCATCTTGTTGAGAGCTTATTATGCGCAGGCAGGGAGAGAAAAAAGTATCTTTAAATAGCCTGCTAACTTGTGAACATTAATCGGTCCCACGATGGAAGCTACTGTAAGCAAACATCTGTGTCTATTATACACTGGCAAACAGATCTATTGTGTATCAATGGAGGGATTAATATTTATAAACAATACGCCAGCAATTACGTTCCCTTGGGACATAAAGCATAACACGGGCTTCGTCATGATACTAGGGACATAATAATCATCGTTGCTATTAGGCCTATATATGAAATTGTTACGGAAAATGATTGAAGAGCAAAGTTTTCCAACGCGAAGTAAGTGTGAACTCGCGTTTTTAGGCGTGACAGTTTTTTTATAATTCTACATTAACAGCTACGAGACTATCGCTGTACAAACCCATAAACAATATTTGGGCCACGTGAATTTTCCAAGTTCCAGTTACAACATACTGCGCATGTCAAAATTTTGTTTCTGAGTCTGTACATGGTTGAAGCTAGAATTTAATTTCCGCTCGGGTTGGGTTTATTTCCACAACTGCTGAGCAATTTGTACCGGAACCCACACTTTCTGAAGTCAAAATTACGATAGAAAATCTGAAAAATTTTAAGTCTCCAGGTATTGATCAAATTCCACCATAATTAATACAAGAGGGTGTAACGAAATTTATAAGCTTGTATTTGCTATTTGGGAAAAGGAAATTGTACAAGAACAATTGAAGGGGTCCATAATCGTATCTATCTTTAAGAAGGGGGATAAGACTAACTGTAGTAATTTTCGAGGAATATCACTTTCCTTGACGTCATACAAAATTTTGTCCAATATTCTTTTGAGAAGTTTAACTCCATATGTAGATGATATTATTGAGGATCATCTGTTTGGTTTTAGGCGTAATATATCAGGTATTGATCAGATATTTTGTATTCGACAGATAATGGAGAAAAAATGGGAGTATAAGGGTACAGTGCATCAGTTATTCATAGATTTCAAAAAGGCGTATGACTCGGTTAAGAGAGAAGTTTTATATAATATTCTTATTGAATTTGTTATTTCCAAGAAACTAGTTCGATTAATTAAAATGTGTCTCAGTAAAACGTACAGCAGAGTCCGTATAGGCCAGTTTCTGTCAGATGCGTTTCCAATTCACTGCGGGCTAAAGCAAGGAGATCACTATCGCCTTTACTTTTTAACTTTGCTCTAGAGTATGCCATTACGAAAATCCAGGATAACAGAGAAGGTTTGGAATTGAACGGGTTACATCAGCTGCTTGTCTTTGCGGATGACGTGAATATATTAGGAGAAAATCCACAAACGATTAGGGAAAACACGGGAATATTACTTGAAGCAAGTAAGGAGATAGTAAATCTCGAAAAGACGAAGTATATGATTATGTCTCGTGATGACAATATTGTACGAAATGGAAATATAAAAATTGGAAATTTATCCTTTGAAAAGGTGGAAAAATTCAAATACATGGGAGAAATAGTAACAAATGTAAACAATAGTCGGGAGGAAATTAAACACAGAAAAAATATGGGAAATGCCTGTTATTATTCGGTTTGAGAAGCTTTTATCATCCAGTCTGCCGTCAAAAATTCTGGAAGTTAGAATTTATAAAACAGTTATATTACCGGTTGTTCTGTATGGCTGTGAAACTTGGACTCTCACTTTGAGAGAAGAAGAGAGATTAAGGATGTTTGAGAATAAGGTTCTAAGGAAAATATTTGGGGCTAAGAGGGATGAAGTTACAGGAGAATGGAGAAAGTTACACAACACAATGCACGCATTGTATTCTTCACCTGATATAATTAGAAACATAAAATCCAGACGTTTGAGGTGGGTAGGGCATGTAGCACGTATAGGCGAATCCAAAAATGCATATAGAGTGTTAGTTGGGAGACCGAAGGGAAAAATACCTTTGGGGAGTCCGAGACGTAGATGGGAGGATAATATTAAAATGAATTTGAGGGAGGTGGGATATGACGATAGAGAGTGGATTAATCTTGCACAGGATAGGGACCGATGGCGGGCTTATGTGAGGGCGGAATGAACCTTCGGGTTCCTTAAAAGCCATTTGTAAGTAAGTAAGTATTATTATCATCGAGAAACTGAGATGTATTGAGTTCAAGTTCCCAAAATTTCTAGTTGAAACCAAGAAAAAAAAATTACAGAAACAGAAACTTTTTCACAATTCTTTTTCAAGAACCACATAGAAGTTATGGGACAGTCCGGGACCTTCTGTGTACGTACATGGAATGGACTTTCAGTTTTATACTGCAACTTCAAGTGCAAGACTCACTTTCCAATTCTTTTTGGAGTCAACATTGCTTGTGGCGTCATTTCTCGCAAAGAACACCGTAAATAGTAGGAGTGCTTCTGCGAACGTACGGCTGAGCGTGCAATACATTGTACCACTAAATTGTCACAAAGGCTCGCTTGGAGAACTTGGAGTGGCATAACATTTAGCCATATATTCTACCAAAACCATATTATACTGAAAGCAGCAAAAGAAATACAGTTCTACTCTGTATTGAGAAATAAGTTACAATTTATATAAGAAATATGGTACAGAATATTTGCGTTCCATGTATATAACAAAATACTGTATATACACTAAGTGTCTGAACCTTCTTAACAACTGAAATTCGTTAAATTATAAATCATTTATATGATTTCCACAACTATTCTACCCCGTGTTCAGGAAATGGAAATATAAAAATTGGAGATTTATCCTTCGAAGAGGTGGAAAAATACAAATATCTTGGAGCAACAGTAACAAACATAAATGACACTCGGGAGGAAATTAAACGCATAATAAATATGGGAAATGCTTGTTATTATTCGGTTGAGAAGCTTTTGTCATCTAGTCTTCTGTCAAAAAATCTGAAAGTTAGAATTTATAAAACAGTTACATTACCGGTTGTTCTGTATGGTTGTGAAATTTGGACTCTCACTTTGAGAGAGGAACAGAGATTAAGGGTGTTTGAGAATAAGGTTCTAAGGAAAATATTTGGGGGTAAGAGGGATGAAGTTACAGGAGAATGGAGAAAGTTACACAACGCAGAGCTGAACGCATTGTATTCTTCACCTGACATAATTAGGACCATAAACTCCAGACGTTTGAGATGGGCAGGACATGTAGCACGTATGGGCGAATCCAGAAATGCATATATAGTGTTAGTTGGGAGGCCGGAGGGCAGAAGACCTTTGGGGAGGCCGAGACGTAGATGGGACGATAATATTAAAATGGATTTGAGGGAGGTGGGATATGATGGTAGAGACTGGATTAATTTTGCACAGGATACGGACCAATGGCGGGCTTATGTGAGGGCGGCAATGAACCTCCGGGTTCCTTAAAAGCCAGTAAGTAAGTAAGTAACTAAGTAAGTAAGTAAATAACTAAGTAAGTAAGTAAGTAAGTAAGGGTGGCTTACAGCACTCGTTTTTACGTTCTTGACGTCATAGGATTCTTTGCCGAGCCTAACCGAAGACAAATGATTTTACCGATTTGTAACCCGTTGTAAGTAACGTCAAGAAGATTTGAATTACATTCATGGTCCATGTATATAATGCCTGAAAATAGCTATTAATCCTTTGCGTGTTTGTTTTTAAAATAATGTGTTTAATCTGTAACTACATTCAGTGTATTGTTATTAGTATCTCTTTTATTGTTACCTATTGCTTTAAAAAGAATGTGTTTAATTTGTAATCTTAAGTCATTTTTTCTACGATTCCTTTACTGTACCGTTTACATTTGTTTTTAAATCTTTCGTATTGCCCCTACCATATTATATTGCCCTTCAAGAATTTCGTTATTCGTTAGTTGTAAGTCATTACTTGTGTTACATTTTAATTATTGTAATTGTTCCTGAATCACGTATGTAACTTGTAACTTGTAACTTGTAACCGTTGCTTGTTTCATTGTTCATGAATTAAGTATTAATTTGAAAGTGAAAGTCAAACTTCGTTTTATTAATCTACTATTGATTATCTTTTTAAGATCGTGATTTACTCTGAAACGGTTAGACATTCTTGTATATCTTTTGCATTGATTATTCCTCAAACATCTCATTAATCTTTAACAGGATCCATTCTTTCATTAAGGTGCATTGTTCTACATAATTCATGTGAATTGCAACTGTGACCGCTATTTTAAATTATAACTTTACTATTGTTTATTGGTTATAAAATATGTATTTTGATGCCAACTATAACCCTAATATACCTCAGGGTGAAATAGGGTTTATTAAATTGGATAATAAAAAAACCGTGGTAATATTCGAATACATGAGTATTACACTTATTGCAATTTTTTAAATTATGTCTGTTTTAAAAACATTTAATCTTACAATTTTTTCACGCAAACAAGAAGATATTGAATTCACGTATCAAAAATTCTGAGATGATTTTGTCATAGAAATTGGCGGAATTGTGAACCTACGGTTTAAAAAGAACTGGCCAGAAATTCCATTCATTCACGCAATGCTCTAACGTTGCTGTTGTCCAACTAAAATTTCTGTGCTGAATTTAGTTTCTAGA
This sequence comes from Periplaneta americana, assembly GCF_040183065.1. Classification (NCBI taxonomy): domain Eukaryota; kingdom Metazoa; phylum Arthropoda; class Insecta; order Blattodea; family Blattidae; genus Periplaneta; species Periplaneta americana. The sequence continues at coordinate 218,968,948 of NC_091117.1, forward strand.
ATAAATTTGTTGTGTCGGTGGTAGCATTCATTTTACCCTTTAGAAATACTAAAGAAAGTAATGAATAAAGTTCGGTTGTAATATTAACATAGATGGCAGTTATTTCTTATTTTTAATAAACGACCGCATTCATTTGTTCACAAAACAAAAGAAAAGTATTGTATATTAACAACAGTCATGGTCTACATTTTTTTATCTATGCCATGAGACTTAAAACACAGTCTAGTATATAGCCTTCAGTCACGAAGCTTGGGATGATTTTTTGCATTTCTCGCGATAGTTGCTAGCCGCTTGGAGCGCTGTGAGTACTAGGGACAATAGACTGTGCCACCAGCGAATAGGAATTATATATACGCTGGTGCCTCTGCCATCGTGACCATGTAACTCGCTTAATCCGATCGCGAAAGGCGGAATTAAAATATAAATTAGTTCGAATGCATAAAGAGTAACATATATTTCTCTAACATGTAGTGTAATTGCATTAATAAAATTTAAAACAATGCTTATGAGACACTTCAGACATAATTCACTTACGAGTTAAGGTGTAATATTATTTTTGGTGTGAAAATGATGTTGTTCGTATGTGTAATACCTGCCTTTATTTCGATTAAATATTGTGAAATTCTTGTACATTCATTTATGAACGATTCAATAATTTTCAGTTGCACCGCACGGATATTTAGATATGTTGAAATTATAGCTTATGTTTACTGTACCAGTTGCCCCTTTCTGTCTAAATTTAGTGGTCTCCAATGCCCAGCCACTACATATGTATGTTATGTCATATAGAAATGATAGGTTATGTTTACTATATTTAACTTATATTCCTATATTCGCAATTATACATTATAATTAAGCATAATGTTATGCAAGATACCCGCACATTCAATTTGTTTATATTTTAATACTACAATTGAGTACTGAAGTCATGTATTTATCTACTACCTAACAGACGAAGTAACACAATCATACGTACACTAATTTTTTGTCTACAATTAAGGAAGTTAAATGTGCTAAATTAAAATCACAATATAAATTCTTTTTTATTAAACCTCAAAATAACTTCCATTCTAAACTTAAAATGTTGATGCGAATAGATTATGTTCACATTAATATAACACAGTCTTTTTAATTATTTCTGCAATATATTATGCAGCAAGAAGTAAACGGAACTTATGGACACATTGCACCAAATAAAACTTAGCAATGATACGCAATAAAGTTATAATATAATATCTCACTGAGCTCCATACACTGAAATAGAAAACCCGAACAAACATTACGGCCTGGTCTAGATCGAAAAGGCATTGACTGTGCCGTATTTCGCATTTTTGTGAAAAGTTGTGTAAACTGTGAAATGTTCGTTATCGGTTGTTGAATAATAATATGGGACAAGGAGACTTTTGTAGTACTATAAATTGTAAGAAAAAGAGGTCAAAGTTATCCTTCTTCCGAAAGATCCAGGAAGGTGAGTTTATAAAATATAATATAATATACTTTATGAAAATAAGATATAAACGTTATGTATTTCATATTTTAATAGTGGAAAAAAGGTGTTAATTTTTCCAAAAGAACTCGATATCGAAAGTATAATACATTTTATCGTCTGCTAGGGAAAGTGTCTGTGATGAGGCGATAGTAGCGATCTTGGTGGTTAGCAACTATGTATGGATGCATATTTATTAAGTATTGAGCTTCGTGGCTATAAGTTATACTAGACTGTGCTTAAACTCACTCCATGATCATCTCGTGGAGAGACTTATACAGATCTAGATAGGCTAGATGTACTGTATGTTCCCATTAAAAACTGGACACGAAGTAACTATATCAATTATTACTTTCCTTATTGAAAGCGATAAAGTATTTAAGAGAAATAATAAACTAGTGCTTTCAACTCTGCTTTCCGAAACCTACATAGGCCTACTTCAAGTTCTTAGTGATCTTTTTAGAACAACTCGTTGAACTAGGTCTTATGAAAATTTTAGGATAGCTTACCAGATTTATAATAGTGCTACCCTACCAAGTAAATAATGTAGATCGGAATAATTTTAATACATTTCATTATATGATAGGAAGATAAAATTTAAAATAATTTAAAAATTGAAATATGCCCCAAGACCATAATATTATATTATTATTATTATTATTATTATTATTATTATTATTATTATTATTGTATAAGAAATAAACCTATATTTTCTGGGAGAAGTAGGTTCTACTATTTCTATGTCTATGAGATTAAAATTTCTTTGAAATCTCAAATGTAGGAAAAAAATTGTACCAATGCATTTGTACACTACCTAGGCTATCGCTCTATAATTATGTTATTTGTATCAAGAAGTAGTACAATATACCAGAACTTCTAGTTCATATAGAGTAAAGAAGGGTAATTTGAATAATTTCAGACATTTTAACATTTTTCTTGGAATATACCAACATTATCGCTAATATTAATATGAACTGTTGTACTTACATGTTTAAAGAATCAATAGAAAATTAATAAAAAGAAAATAACTGTACCTGAAGTCACAATTGAGCTATCCGATTTACCCGCGAAGTTGTTAAAATTAGAAAATGTTATTTTCAAAACAAGTATTATTTCAATACAAGATATACCAGACGTAAGTGCAAGTTTGAAGCAATAAATTACTGAGATACGCGATAGATTAAGTAGGTTAGGAAATTCTATATTTATTATGTATAACTACTTTTTGTATTTAGATCATTAAATTATTAAGTTTATACTTTTGTAAACTAATATTAATAAATCTAAGTCATCTAAGTCAATACTGGATAATTACCTTCAAATAATTAATCAGACCTACGGGTTCCTTAAAAGCCGTAAGTAGGTAAGTGAATAAATTTCCAACTGTTATATAACAAGTAAAATTTGTTATTGCTAGATATCCGTTGATATAAAACATTGCTT